>NC_054547.1:13024394-13061894 GCF_017654505.1 Polyodon spathula
CTCCTTACCGTGTCCCTTACGTTCATTTGGACCCCCTTGACCAGGTGAGATTCTGATTTAGATCTCCTTTCCATCTCCTCCATGATTCCTTGGATATGATCCCCGGAAATTCCATGGAAAAGCATGGCTGATGGACGGAATGTGCAAGTGTTTTCTTCTGCCCTGCACCCCACCACTTCCATATACACCTCAAGAGTATTAGACGATCATCCAAAAATATCTACAGCAAAAGATACACACAGATGCTTACTTTTACTTTTGCAAGTATAAGTACAACTTAAAACTATTAACAAAAAAATGCAAAGAAGAACAAAAAACAAAACAAAACAAAAACTCGCAGCATAGAGGTTGCTGCCCACTCTTGGTAATGAGCTTGCACAGAAGTGTAGTCCAGATAATAAGGCAACCAAACTAAACAGTGGTGGAACAAACAATAATAATGCGGGTCGGTATTTTTCTGCAGTCCCTGATTTCGTTTAGGGTGCTTGAAGGTCAGGCTGCGACTGCCTGGATTTCAGCGCTGTGTCCTATTTGTGAAGGGAGCAAAAGCCTGCCCAGTTTGGATAATTGGGTAGGAGGAGTTCTCCCTCGCTGAATTGCCACTGATTTCTATTCAGCAACAAAGACCTGTCATACTCTTCTCAAACCCATGGTGATAGGCAGCAATGGTAAAGAGAGAGGCAACGTGATAGTGATGCTTTTTTTATTTGGATAATTATTGGAAATCATTTCAATCCTTTGTATTTTGCGCAGGAAAAGTTAAGCAAACGTCGTCCCGGATCTTTGGAACTAGAACCCCTTTTCAGATAATTACTCAGATCTGCAGTTTAAAACACACAGTCATTTGTCTATATATTGTCGTTTATTTCTGTTATACGTTTTGTTAAATTTCTATTCACGTTTATAGTCAGAAGTTATTCAGCAAAAAGTTTTCCATTTCGCTGTGGTGAGTTCAATATAAACCTAAAAACTAAAAAAAAAATCACATAAAAATCTCATGGCTGCTCAAGCAGGATGTTGTTGTCGAATAATAGTAGTTTCCTTATCAATATAGAGGCTGTAGATCCCCAAGAACCCTAATGTGTTATTATAAAAACAGATCGTTTCTTGACTGTGTTGGATATTTTAACACGTCCAAAGAAACTATTACTGAAATCATGACTATATGTAAACAAACAGCAATGATGCACAGTATACAACAATAAGAAAACGAATAGGCAAATTCATGTTTTGATTTTAATGTAGGGACATGCAATCAGTGTTAAGTTTCTTGTCATCTTTATTGCAACACAACAGTGTGACAATTTTAATAAGTAATTTGTTTAGCCTTTAGTTTAAGTATGTAGACCGAAGAGTTGTTTTGTGCAATCTACTGAAACCATGTTGCACTTTAAACGTCTTATATTAAATATTTTTTATAGTTCATTTAAAAACCATGTTGCACTTTGTACATTATATATATATAATATATATATTATATATATATATATATTATTATATATATATATATATATATATATATATATATATATATATATATATATATATTTTTTTATATATTGGGGAAATCTCTTAGCGATGGACACATAGCTTTATGGGTACACTTATCGCACTAGCAAAGACAAGTATATTTTTAATGTTCGTTACCATGTGTTATATTGCAAAGCAGTGTGCTGAGTTAAATCCTTTGTCTTGGTATTAGTATGTCACTAACCCTTCAAGAGTAGCGTCTGCCAACTGTATAGATTACACCTCAAACCATTCTGTAGGAACTTCATGATAGCGAGTCGTTTCTCCTCTAACCCTTAGGGATCATACTACAACCACACACCCGCATCCACCTTAAACTTATTATATGAAGATTTTTTTTTTTTTTTTCACAACCCCCATGCACATATCTCCTGAGCTTGTTAACAAACTAAATTAAATTAGTCAGCATCTAATTTTAATCTGACTTCTCCGCTTTTGTTGTATAATAGACCTGTACAAAATGTGACGGTCTGGACTGAGTCCCTCACACTACCCAGACACTAGAATTCAGTCCATAAGGCACAACTGCATGTGTAAATTATACTAATCATGTGAAATAAACAGTGATTTGCTTTTTTGTTGGCATGCTATAATCTGACAGCAGGCCTGCTATTTACTGTAAGTAATGTGATTAGTCGTTTTGAAGAGAAATCAATGCTGTTTAAATAAAACAGCTATCTATCCTCGACATTTTAATACTCAGTGGGAATTCCAGTGATCTGAGACTATGTTTTCTATGGTAGTACAACATTCCTAATACGTTTGGTTTACATCAACAGTTTTGTGATTTAATAGAGTAGATGAACAGATATTATCTATAGCAGTTTAATGAAATCACTGCCTGCAGATATGGATGTAAATGTATAGCTTTAAAATAGCGAAAGAGAATGACATATTATAATCCAATAAGAAAGCGACAGGACCCCTCATAACTTGCAAGCAACCAAAAAAAAAAAAAAAAATACATTTTTATTTTACAACAAATAAAACAAGGATAACACATATTTTAAAAAGCTGTGCAGGGTAGCAACAAATGTTGTAAACAAACGTGTATGAATGAAAATGAGAGAAGTTGTAATGCAAATAATTGTAAATTAGAATGTTGTAGTTTTTCTTAATCATGCATTTTGTGTTTTTAGTGCTAGATTAAGTGCTTTATAATTACGATGTTCTAAAGTTCAAAAAGCACAATGCAGGGTTACATTTTGATGGCTTTAATGAAAGCCTACATTTATGATTAAAATTGCAAGGTTTCAATTCCCCACCATCTAGGTCTTGTGAAGAGTTCATTATCTTTTACACCAGTCCTTTTCAAAGGAAACATATTAATAGATGGATGAGTAGTATGTTTTTGTTTTCGTTTTTCTAAATAAAGGAAAGTACTTTCCCTCTCGCACAATGCAAACCCGCAGGTGCATTATAGCGATCCTTGCCAATACTGGGAAAAAATGTTTCATTTACATATCCATCTCGGCTTAATAGCTCAAAAACGTGTAATTGGCAGCTCAGTAGCATAACTCAGAAAGGCTAAACCTCACAACCTGGATTTGCTACTAATTAAGGAGACTATTGTTTTCGCTCTGTCAGTCCTGTGTAACGTATTCTCAATAATTTTAATGACACCAGCGCACACGAAAGGAGAAATAAGTACTTAACCTTGAATCTGCGACATGTAAGGGTCTATACTGAACTAAATTAAAAAATAAATAAATACACGCAAAACAATATTAGCCTATCAATAATATAAAATAAGCTTTAGTTACAAATGAAATAAAACCATATTCGTCGTACACCCTTATTTCTTTGCCACGTGATATAGGATGAATTGTGTGAAATTTGCAAAATTAAACAAATTGAAATTTTAATTTAAAATATTTTCAAATCTTTGATTGTGAACTTAAATAAATTCTGCATGGTAATTGGATTTACCCTGCATAACACATTTTAGATGAAAAGCAGTTCACACGCTCACCAATTAAACCAATTACTTTTAGGAATACTAATGGCAAGTCTTCTTCTGACATTATGAGTTTGTTATTTTGAAATACAAATTAATAGGCTTTAGACCTTCCCCCACAAAAAAAAAAAAAAAAAAAAAAAAACCCCGAGTGCCACGGTTTTATTAGACTATTGTATGGAAATGTTAAGACATTTCGGAGATACTTGTTCTCTTCTTTACCAGTAAGGTTTATAATACATTATTTGCATGAGATTTGCCTGATAAACCTCATAATTCTAAACCACGGTCTAAGACGGGAAAGCTATTACAGCGTGAAGGATTTAGTTATGTAATTATCAAGATCCCATACCATGCACACAGATATAAGTAAAGATACGTAGGCCTATAATCAAAAGGCTGGCTATTTTGTTAAAACGTATTTTTATTTTATTTATTGCAAATTATGTAAATAATCTATTTGATACTTTTTTGATACCGCTGGCGATTGAATTAGACTGCTTACTAACATTTTTCAGAGACGTAGAATAGCATCCACTGTTTAAAAAAAAAAAAAAAAAAAATGATTTGAAACCTCGCAGTATATATTTAGTTAATAGCGGCATGATCTAGTACATGTATTCTTAATATAAGAAAGTTTACAAACAAGAGGAGGCCATTCGGCCCATCTTGCTCGTTTGGTTATTAGTAGCTTGTTGATTCCCAAATCTCATCAAGTAGCTTCTTGAAGGATCCCGCTTCAATAACATTACAGGGGAGTTGGTTCCAGACCCTCACAATTCTCTGTGTAAAAAAGTGCCTCCTATTTTCTGTTCTGAATGCCCCTTTATCTAATCCTTTAGTAATATTATATAGATAATGTTATTATAGTTTTCTTACAAACAGAAATCGATTTTTTAATGATGATAATCATTTAAAACATTTAAACATACCTAATCTTTAAATTATACCTAATGGTTAAGTGGCTTCACCGATTAATATATATATATATATATATATATATATATATATATATATATATATATATATATATATATATATATATATATATATATATATATCCCCTTATTGGAAATGTTTAAAAATTTTAAAATAACATTATCTACAATAATATATATATATATATATATATATATATATATATATATATATATATATATATATATATATATATATATATATATATATATATGTATGCTTTTGTCAAAAGCATGTTGATAATAAATGAAAGTCATAGCACTAATTACCTTGAGTGAAATACTTGTGTTGTATAATATTGTGTATTTCCATGTTGAAAAATATAAACAAAACATTAATATGTAATAGCTATATTATTCGGGTGCCGTTTATGTCTGGGCAAATACATTGTAATTAATACACCAACCTAATACCTACATGCAGTTGCTAGTAATACCCGGGTATAGAAAATTCAAATCCTCAACACCATGATCTCTTTTGGGCGACTATTTGTTAACTACAAAAAACGACTACATTGTTAAATTATTTAACGTATTGTAAAATAGTCTATGTCCAGGCTTTTTCTAATTTCAAACCCTTACCACTCTAAAGATGTCTTACGCCGATAATCAATCTACTTCCACAATGCACCACATTTAAAATCTGGATGAAGATGTGACGTTACGGGACAGGTACATGGCCCTATTGGCTTTCCAAACAATACCTGCCATTAATCAAACTGGCATCACAAAAACCACTGTCTCCGACAACTCCGCTATAGCAATGCATTCATAGGTTGCTAAGGAAATTTGACCTGCGTATACTAAACGTTAACACAAGCTAATTTAGATAATATAAAGTATAATGCACAGATGTGCCATTTTAAATCTCAATAAAGAAAAGGCAGAATTGTCTTACCTTGAGGTCTTAGAATCTTCCCAATGTGAAAATGTGCACCGGTGACTGAGGGTGGATATATGATGGGGAAGAGATTGCAGCGATTCTGCCAGTAGATGGGGGTTGTTCCTTGTTTCTTGTAGAGTTCCTGAGTTAATTAAAATAAACCAGCTGCTTGGTGGATAGCAACTCTCCTTCATTCTTCACAGTCTGCTACATTGCTGATTGATCCCTGACCCTCCCCTGCATCTCTGCCTGGACAGTAGCCTATAGCTTATCTGCTTGATACCTGAATTTAGAGGTGTATAAATAGACCTGCATATTTATTATATTTGAAAACATAATTTCTTCTTTTCTAATAGCCACCGGTGAAATATAAGTCAACCTTAAAATATAATTATGTATGACATTTACACATAACTTATTGTAGGAATATACTGCAGGCTGAATAACACAGGCATCAATCAATTTACATACACATAGGGTAACTTCAGCGTTGGGTGAGCTAAAGTTGATTTCCTTTACCATTGTAAGCAACAAGATTCCAAAAAAATATACAAATATATGTAAATGTTTTATAATTTTATAGACTAGCCTATTCATGCATAGACCAATTCCAGCTCATGAATGTCCAAGCAACTACGATAATACAAGCTACAGAAAAAAATAAAAGAAAACACATGAATAAAATTAAACAAATCACAAAAACGTTATTGTTAGATTTTGGATTTATATGTATGCAAGGTATGGAATCCAATAAGGATAAACCTGCTGGCCTAGACAGACTGTCTTATAGTCAATTTCACTTAACACCATCTTACATTTCCGATAACTGTATATACTTATTAAGCTATATACCGTCATGAATAAGAGGACATTTTTTTTAAATGTAATCTTTAGTAATTATATATTTAGTACTACTGCTTGGTTGCATTTGGTTAAACACTGTCCGTGGGATATGAATTACCCAAAATGTACGAATACTGTCGGTCTTTATGATATACATTTAATGGAATTGGTTTAAACATATATTATGGGGTTATATAGCTATTAATTATTTAGAAATGACGCTGTTGGTGTTATGTAAACGATTTATTGGCTCTCCTTTAAACACAGATTTTGCCAACAAGAATCATTGAAAGCAAGTAAACCGAAAGCAATTTAATTTTTTAAATAGATGGTTTGCAGATTTATTTCATTTTTGCAGACTTTGCAAAGTGATTTTGCAGTCCACTCGTTAATTTGCCAGTCTCGATTCATTGGCCCATTTATCACATTGGGATCCCAATTAGGAGATGTCATAACAAGTAGTGTACAGCCCTCAGGCGAAAATGGTAAAATGAGTGACACAGTTTAATATTTAAACGAGCGACATATATTTTCTAAAAAGCACAGTGAGCTGTACTATAATAGTCTTCTTGGGTAATATGTTGCCAACTTTAGTTCAACAACTACAACATTTAATATATATATATATATATATATATTATATATATATATAATATATATATATATATATATATATATATATATATATATATATATATACCACACGCGCGCACACACACACACACACACACACACAAATAGGATGGAAATACACATGATTTTGTCTAAATGTCGGACTCAATAATTGAAAATATTTCTATTTCATATCCTAGACTTATACTTCTGTGTATAGTTTCTGGTTGGCTGCTCTCTATTTTTTTGTAATATAGACTCTTCTGATTTTGGCCTGGTCGCCATTGTAAACATTTTTTTTTTTCCCTCACTGGATTTACCTGGTTAAAAAAAAAATAATGACTTTCCTAATTGATAGATTTGACCATGGTGGGCATATTTGATTGGGTACGTTTGGTTCTTTGAGCATTTAGAATTAAAGATAAGTTAAAAAATAAATCGATGCGTTTAAAAGGCAAATCTCATTTTTTGTATTAAATTATATTTATTTTATTTATTACATTTCAATTTAACTGAAAGAAAAGAGCTCGGACTGAGCAAATAAAGAGATTAAATGCACTAAACGTATACAACTCGTGCCTTAACAAACCTGTTGTTGAATGTATTAATACCAGTTTGGGGATTTGTTGCTCGTGCTAGAATTTATATTTAAATTTCAACTTCGTCCTTGTGGTTTTTTGGAACATGAGAAATTGGATTCTCGCACGTATTCTAACAAACACAATCCTTAATTACTTAGCATAACGTTCTTTTATTTTACAGAAGAGTGTTCTCTCAAAACTCAGATTCACTATTATTTAGATAAGAGCGGTTAAATATTTCAGGTTTGCTGTTGAATGAGATAACAATTGACAACAAACACTATATTGTTCAAAGAGGTCGTGCAAGCCTCGGGATCTCCTAAAATATCCATAGATATAATTTATAGGATACTGGTACCAAGGCATATATCTGGGCCATGTTCAAAAGTAAGATTACATTTTTATGGGGCTTCAACATATTCATTACAAAAAAGCGGTTTTGATAATGTTATATTTTGAATAGGGCCCTGAAGTCGCTAGGTTAATCTGGATTATTAACACGCGAGCGAATTTGAGGGCGGTAACGTCTGCTAATACAAACACATGAAACAGATATAAGGACTGCAGTGCAATATTATTCTGAAGACTCATTGCACTTTGAATTTTCCTGTTAATACAATGCTTATCACACACTGTTTTTATAGTTATTGTTTGGATTGTCATAAATGAAAATCATCTTTGTTTATATTCTAAGGCATCACAGATTTTTAAATAAAATAACTAGGATTTAACAAATACCTTGCAAAGCGAAACAAATTATTCTTCTTATATAAGAGACAACATTTTGTCAGTGCAAAAAGCAGACTGTATATACTCTATAAACACTATAAACAGATTTAAAATACAGTAATCACATTCTTTTAGTACCATGACAATCCAGCTGACCTTATACATTGAAATAAATTGAAAATATGACAAATGTGTTCTAAACAAACCACAAAGTCTAACATATATTATAGCCTATTTAAAAATAAAGCTCTTGTTTTTCAAGAAAAAGTGTTCAGCTGCAAAATATTGTGGGAGATAAAGATACATCCTGAGTAAGAGTGGGACAACTAAGCAACTGCAATCATGACTGAACAAGACATTTACTGTGATGAATATGAACTAGACCATACAGCATTTATGTTTAACTAGTACAACTTAATGACTAAGGGATTATTATATATATATTTATGAACAGGCATTACCCCATTTACATCACATCACCACAGATACAATTAAACATTGCAATACTGGTAGGCCTAAATAATTGTGTGTGTGTGTATATATATATATATATATATATATATATATATATATATATATATATATATATATATATATATATATATATATATATATAATATATATAACATACATTTTAAACATGTTGAACTTGCCAGCTGCAAGCAATCATAATGAAACATTAACTTTTCCTGGCAATAGCCTATAGACCCTACATAACCATACCATCACACACTTTAAAAGCTTGTTTCTTCTGATTGCCAGGCTGTTATTAAAGTAACAGTTTAGGTTGTATCAGAACTTTCAACTTACATAATTCCCTTTATGTTGGCTGGAGACGTGGGTGCTTTTTGAGATAGACTCCTGTTTAAATAGACTGTTCTTATAACATGACGTGGGTGTGGTGTGCTATATGTTACAGAGATTTGTAATATAATTGAAACACCTCCAGGATATATTAAGCATGTTTGCTGTTTTCAATCAAGCCACATTTAGCAGTCATTAAAGGCAGATGATAAAATCTGAAAGCCACCCCAACAATGTAATCCACTCTGAATATTGTGCATTTCAAGTTTCCATGGCTCTTATACCAACTGATGATAAGTGGTACCATTCTACTTCCTCTCATTGTCTGATGAGTTATACAACAGCATTGTGTTTACACTGTATTACAAATGAACAAATACAGTATTTCCAGGGGTTTAAAACAAATCAACAACTGCAAGGATATTTTCTGTAACATAATTAGTCAAAGAATGCTTTGGAATTATATACATATTACATTTAAAGAATCAATGCAACAGCAACCAGCGTCTCTGGTAGCTCACTTAATAAGATCTATATAGGCATGTCGGCGCTCTTGTTTGATGGAGCCTGTTTTTTTAGCAGACAATGTGATCTTCTGTTACTACCACATATGGTAAGGACACTTAAAGACCTTCTTAGCAGTTTCTTACACAGTGAATGGCAATGTATCTAGTTATTGTGACAGCTCAATCCCGAGGCAAAAAACAAAACAAAAAACACAGCCGTTGTAAGTGGACCAGGTAGCTGATGGGTATGACACCTTTGCCACCCAGAAAGAATGTTGCTACTGCATGCTCTGTTGCGCCGATTCAGAGTTGAAAGTAATAAACACGTTTCTCATCTGCAGTGACTGCACTGAGGAAACCTGTCCTCTTCAGCACTGCAGTGATTATGAAGCTCCATGCTGATGCTGTGCTTGCTTTTGATACGTAAGCAGTTAGCTTGGGACCCACCTGGAACTGAAATTGGAAAAACACAAGCAACAACGGACTGTCAGCCGCACAGGAAAAATAGGTCACGCATATGCCAGCTTTGAGTGTGGTAGCATGGAAGTTCCATTTCATTTTTCAGTAGGGGGACCACCTTGGTGTTTAAAGATATTTCCACGAACTGACATAGGGTCAACAATATACATATCACTAGGATTGCCACTAGGGTGTTGCCGTTAACAGTATTTTCCTTTAAAACTGTATCCATATTTTTTTTTGGTGCTCATTTTTCTGCAATGGCAACAGCAGCATGCAAGTAGTTAAACAATGTGTCATTTATTGTAGAATGAGAAATATTGTGTGTGAATAGATGGATAAAGTAGGATGTTTGCAAACAGAGCTCATTTGTTGATGTTAGGTGGTGTGTAGAGCTGTATAGTAGTGTTATTTGTTGATGTTGTTAGGTGCTGTGTAGAGCTGTATTATAGTGTTATTTGGCTGTCATCAGGAATCAGGAAAACCAAAGGAAAACACACAAGTAGTGGTGCAGAGTCAATTGCATTTATTTAAAACACAGTTTTTTTTAATGAATGTATTTGACTTTTGGGTGTTTAAGAAACGTGCACTGTAAATCACAGCATGCCTTTTGATTAAGTACTATTATAGTGTCACAATTTAAAAGTGCTTGTCATTGATCTTTATTTCAGGTTTCTTCACTGTTTCTTCTATTGTTGTAAGATGTGGAAAGCATTCAGTTCAGATGCAACTCCATCATCATATGTAAAAGAGCGAATTAAATTGCTTCTTTTTGGCTGGATCCTTCACACTGACTTGTCCATACGGACACTGTTGAGAGAGTAGATAAAATAAAAAATTAAAAAGAAAATATAACTGAATACTGGGACATTTTTAGGGTTAACTGCATAACATTGTGCAGTCACTGCATTTACAAAACATCTACCAATAATGTCAAAAATGGTTGCCAGTTATGTTTGTTTGTTGCCTTTTCTCTCTTCCTTTGAATGTTGTAGGCCCAGGAAGGGTCTTATTCTGAAACACATTATACTGATATACGTACATGTCTGCATGCAGAACCACAGCATTTCCCTCGCTGAAGGTGGGCATCTCGGGTAAACACCAGATAACCAGTTGCAGGGTCTATATATGTCTGTTGCCCAGCCTAGAAACAAAATAAAGCGTTTTATGTTCTTATTGTACAATTCTGTAAAAATGTCCTGGTTTTTTTCTTATAATTTTCTTTAAGTCTCCTATGAGTAGTTTCTGCCTCCCCAAAATAAGTATAGTATATAGTAAGTGTCTTTTAGCATTATTTTGAGCTAATGCATGGTTCTTTTCCACCATCAGCTTAAAACATATATTTGAATAATTTTGCACACATTGATTTTTAAATTGTGCCTTTTGCTTATTAAATTAAACTAAAATATGTTAAAGGTTCCTCTGAATACATTTAATCAGTTTTCTTTAATTTTCAAGGAACATGTAGTGATAATGCTAATATCAGCTGGGTTACATAAATAAAAACTATTTATTGAAGCAGTATCTTAAATATTTTCCCCCATGTTCTTGTGATGACAAATGAAAGCCTCTTGAAATATTGTGTGGGAGTCTGAAAAGGACATTTTCTTCTCATAGATGTCTTGCAATGTTCGTCATGATGTTTGACCATACCGCCAATATAAGAGAATGCAAAGTAGCCCTCACTTGAGACAGTGTTCATTATCACATAAGGTCATGCATGTTTGAGTCAATATAAGAGAATGCAAAGTAGCCCTCACTTGATATAATCAGTGTTCATTATCACATAAGGTATTTGTCACAGATGACAAATGAAAGCCTCTTGAAATATTGTGTGGGAGTCTGAAAAGGACATTTTCTTCTCATAGATGTCTTGCAATGTTCGTATGATATATATATATATAGATATATATATATATATATATATATATATATAATGATATATATATATATATATAATATATATTCCCTCTGCCAGGGAGTTGAGCACATCGTTTCAACCAAGCCATCCTTAACCTTCCAACACCTCCCTCGATGGTCTCAATATTTGTAAACCTACAGCACTGAATGCAAGTTCCACTTTATAACTTTGCCTACGGTTTGCATACAGAATATACATTTACTCCCAGCTTTTTTTTTGTATTAATGAAAAGGTGTTTCCATTATTCCCTCCCCCATTTGCACTGCTATGAAGTAAGTAGAGATCAGGTAATGATTATCTCATAATCACAAAATGCATATAAGATGTTTTGACAGGTTGAAATTATTCCTCATTCTGTACTTCCTGTACCAATGCTCAGGCATAGAGTATAATAGAGTATGTGTTAGATGTCTTAATCAAGTTCACATTTAAGATGTTCAGATTTACTCTATGAGATTTTTAAGGAGTTTCTTGGGTAAAAACAAAGCCCCAGTTTTTCAGTGTGTGATGAATCAGAATCTTGGAAAGGCCTCAGGCTTATTCATGGCATGCCTTGTCATTTCAGATGGCATCTAGGCATTCCATAGTGAAGCTGGCACGGTCTGTGTATTTTCCACTGTATTACACTGCATTTCTGAAGACTTTCAGTAGACTTGCTATAAAACTGCAATACGCTGTAACAAGGTAAGTCATTACTGTTCAGAGCCCCAAGGCACTATGAAATGATGCTGTGTTCTCTCAAAAAACTAAGGCTTTTAATAAGCCCACCCCTATGTGTGGGTGGGTATGGTTTTAAAACATGGATCAAAAAAATGATTTAATAAAAAGGTGTTGTATGAGAAAATAGAGAAAGCACATAGAGAAAACAGGAACAGGAGAAAAAAATAGCTATTGCAGGATTACACAGAAACCAACTGGAGCAACCTTTAAACCCTGAATGGCCATTTGTCCTTTGACACTGCAGTTATGGATATGACTGGAGAGCACCCTGTTATATCCTTGTACAGATTTGATCATAACATTTTTGTATTATTATTTTACAATGCTTTGCAATGCTTGAATGAAATCCTGCAGTATACTCTGAGCATGTTTATTATTATTATTATTATTATTATTATTATTATATTATTATTATTATTATTATTATTATTATTATTATTATGTAGAATTATTAGAATGTAATTATAGTTATTATTTGTTACAAAACAAAGAAGGGCATTTAAAAAGTAAAAAACTTTCAGTAGCTTTTGCTTCTATATTTAGTCATTTTTGCTACTGTACTTATCTTACTGTTAAGGCTAATATGTTTGGTCTTCGCTCAGACTATAGGCAACGACTTAGTGTTGTGCATGAACCCTAATTGAGCTTGCGCAGGACATCACATTCCCGCAACCCTGTCTGTGCGCATGCTAAAACACTGAGGTATGACACAGGCCCAGTTTTTGGGATGGAACCGCATAACAGTCTCGTGTTTTGATTGGTCCTTGTCTGTCATAGGAATATGTCATCACATGAATGGGAAAGCTTGCAGGCATTTTTAACATTGTGATCAGAGAGAGAGGGAGACTAATATTAGAGACTAATATAACAAACTATTATTACTCTATATGAATTATCATGTTATACACACATGTATGAATTGGCTTTCTGTGGTGGTGTACTTTTTTATTTCAAATAGAACATAGCTATAATCATTTGCACGATATATTTTAATATAATATATATATATATATATATATATATATATATATATATATATATATATATATATATATATATATATATATATCCATCACTATTAGTTTTGTTACAGGATACATTAGTCTATCTCTAATGTAATCACAGTTTTACATATAGACTGCCCCTGGTTTCATTTACATCCGAAATTCTGGGCCAATTTGGTTTGCAGATAATGTCCCAAATTCTGGGCTACTATAATTTTAAGATAACGTCCCAAATTCGGGCCGCTTTGCATTTTAGAATTCAGCCCAGCTTTTGGGATATTCTGCTCAGCTGACAGCTGAGCTTTTAAGTCATGCATGCACAGTTTACTATAAACTGGATTGTGAATTAATTTAAGAGTAACCCTTAGTACGTATATATATATACTCTCCCCAGAAAACATTAGTATATTATAACATTATGAAGAAACAGACATAAAATGTAAATGTTAAAAAAGTATGTCTTATTACAATGAAGAAACTACATTGCACTGAAGTAGATACATGAAAATTACTTAAAGCAGTCGTTCTCCTTTATTAAGGCTAATATTAAAACACATTTTTGAGAAGGAACATAGTATTCCAAAAAAAGGACATCTCTTTTGCTTATGTAATGTCCATCAATATATTCTAGAATTTCGGGTTCTTTTTTGGACAGAAATGAGATGCAATCGTGAGTAGATGAAGGTAATTTATTATATCCCCTGAACACAAACTTCTCTCACACTTCCTCCAGCCCACGTCTTTCATGCCAAACCTGCACCCCAATTCACCTCTACTCACACCATGCAACCCTTGCACGCACTCACACTCCACTACCATGCAACCCTTGCACACACTCACACTCCACTACCATGCAACCCTTGCATGCATACACCAACACCATGCAACCCCTGCATTCATACACCAACACCAGAAAACCCTCCAAGCACACACAACCATGAAATACCCTTCAGTAATTTATTCTTAAATACTATCCGTCCAAACAACATACATAGATCATATGCAATTAAAATTAAGCAAAGAATGCAACCCGCTCAGTTTAACTGATGTAAGGCTCTCAAGTAAATGAACTCATATGTATTTTATCAGGTTATTGTGCTAGACTGTCTCAAATGGAGTTAAGTTGCCCAGCGTCCGCTGTGATTGTTTAAAATGGCGTGATGGGTTGCAGTTTTTTTGTGTGCTGGCGTGCTAACAAGGTTGAATAGCATTCGAATGTCAGTTCTCCTTTTAAAATAAAAGCAGAGCTTACACGTTTTATTTAATAAATAAATCAATAAATCAATAAATAAATAAACATTAGTTTAGGCAAATCCTCTTACCTCATGGATCTCTGTTTCATTCACCTGTAAAACTGGTTTAGAGGAGTGGAGAGATTGGGAAAAGTCAAATAAGAGTTTTAAGCACATCTAACATTTTTGGTGGGACAAAATTTAATTTGTAACTATTTAATGTAATATATAACAGTATATGTACAGATTGATTGTGTTAAACACGTGTCACAATGTGAACTGCTTATGCGTGGATTTGGGACATTACCTGAAAAGCAAAGTGGCCAAGAATCTGGGACGTAAATGAAAACAGGGGCAGTATCTATGTAAAACTCTGATTACATTAGAGATAAACTATTGTATCCTGTAACAAAACTGTAAGTGTGGAAGATATATTCGTTATTAAAATATATCGCGCAAACGATTATAGATAAATGCTATTTGAAAGAAAAAAAAGTACAAGACCACAGGAAGCCAATTCTTACAGTCATGCATAACATGATAATTCATATAAAGTAATAATAGTTTGTTATATTAGTACAGCAAAATAGCACATTACATTTTAATTGAAAGGTTGTGGAAAGCTGATCTCTCTCTCTCTCTCTCTCTCTCTCATCGCAATGTTAAAAATGCCTGCAAACTTTCCGACTTGTGTGACGACATATTCCTGTGACAGACAAGGACCAATCAAAACGCGAGAATGTTATGCGGTTCCATCCCAAAAACTGAGCCGGTGTCACATCTCAAGGTCAGTTTTGCAAGGTTGAAGACTGTAACTTACTTTATGTTACACCATAAAGAAATGGAAAACTTACCTGGCAGGCATCTTCGTGTAATTGAATTATTTTCTTTTCGCTTTCAGAAAATTCTTGGTTTTCGGAAACTGCATCGTTGTTTTTGTGTGTCCCGTTTGTTTTACTATCTTTTTCATTCTGCATTTGAGTAATATAATTGTTAGTAATGACCGTGACACAGCTTGATGGTTGTTTTAAAACGGTTCTTCCAATTGTATAGATTGCACTGGAACCCCAATACAATGAGGGTCTCATACACGTTAACATTCAGTGTCCTCAGATAAAGTATGCGTACAATGTTTTTATTTTTTATATCACAAACCAACTTGCTGGTAAGTAACCATTACAATAGTTGCACACAATAACAGTACAATGTAAAATAGTTTCTTACAAAAACAAAACTAAAATAAAAGAAAGTTACTCAGTGTGCTTAGGTTAAAATGAAGTGTAGCTTCTGTGTTAAGGTTTTAGAAGTTTTTATTTTGTTCCACATGCAGTAGCGTCAGCATTACACACAGCCGCCGTGTTCCAGTCCCTTCCTGTATTTAAATTGGGCCATGTGTTCAGGAAAGGATACTACAACCCACAAGTATACCGCGATATGTCTGTTCTGTTTTTTGTTAACCTTTCAGAATAACGGATTCAGTACGAATGTTGCACGTTGAATCTAGCAGCTAAACCCTCGGCTTGTAGCAGTTTGTAGGATCAGTGTTACAGCAAAGCGTTTTCTATAAAAACGGGACATTTTACAAGAGTAGAACAAACATCAATTAGTTCAAGTATGCATTTGTCATTTGATCATTATTCTTGTATTTTCAAACACTTTTGGTGACCCCATTTGTTTGAAGAAACTAATATATATATATATATATATATATATATATATATATATATATATATATATATATATATATATACACACACACACACACACACACTATGTTTCTGTATTTTTACCTGTGATTATTGCTGGGTTATTTAGAATAGAGTAAACAAGTTGTTTGTTACTTCAGTTTAATTGGAATTGGAGTTTTAATTACTGTAGCATACTTGTAATTGAACAAACTAGCATGTCATTTCAGCACACAATGATGCTGTAATTGTAATTCCAATTGGTCCCAGGTCTGACAGTAGCATTGTTATCCATATTCACCTCATTAGAGAATAAAAATAAAAAAATAAGATATTGCTGCCAGGACTGATAGAGCGCATTTATTAAATGACTGTCTCTGCAACAGACCTTCAGATTATTTCCCACCAAGCTACATTACTCTTTCCAGCCAGAATATCAGCATGTGACCTTAGCCTTCCGAGACTGTTGACCTTTGGGTAAGGAAGATAGCAGTTCCAGGTCACTACTTATTTATTACTGTGTATGCATTGTGGGGTTTTTAATGCAGAAGGAAATCTCTCTCGGCCTGGTGTGAAAAAATAAACACAATACAAAGTCAATTCTAGAATGCCAAACTGCAAACACCAGCATCCAGTCAATTAAGAGATAACACATCATTTTTATATTTAGACTAGTAGTAAAAAAAGAAAGCAGGAGCTTTACAAATTAAATACTGTAACCTATCCAACACAACACTGAAATGAAAAGGTAATTATATTTTAATATACTGCTGTGTTTTTTTTAGATGCATGGAGTATAAACATCCTTTAAATACTAGCAAGGGTAACTATGGCTGTAAGCCATCTTTGGTAATGATAAATAGAAGTTGACAGATTTTTAATAGGGCGATATGACCGGAAATCATACTGGTTCTTTGTTTTAAACTTGAACTCTTTACAGTACAGTAAATTATATTGTATTTTAACCTAACTGCTACCCATTGGATTTGTGCAATACATCATCTCAAAATCAAACCAAATGTTATTTATTAGCCTACTGCCTTTCATATAAAAACTGTACAGTACAAAGGAAAGACAATTACTTTGTATTTAAAAGTACTGAGATAACTTTGCTATTAAATCATGATAATCAGATCATGAAGATTGTAAAATTAGTAAGACAAGAGGGAGGAGGGTCAGTCAGATTTTAAAAGGCACAAACAAGGTAGTCATGAAAACAGCCTGAAAGTAATAGCAACATCACTTTCAACGAGATGGTTTACCACTGCGACTGCCTTTTCTCCTTCCAAAGCCCAGGCCTCTACACAACTGACAGCCTTGTAGTTGTAGCCTATTATACACACATGCATCATTTGATTGGACCACCAGTCAAGGTCCACGGTTTCGTCAATTCCAGCCACACTCGCATGGAAAACAAGTATTTAAATCAAGGCACAAAAATAACCGTTTCCTGGGTTTAGATAACACACATTTAACTACGGAGTCCCTTCAGCTTTGCCGCCGCCTTTGCTCATCATGCCAGGCTTAATTTAGGTAATTGATTTTTTTATTAACTGCAGTCCTGTTCTGAGTCTCTAGGGCAGGCGTGTCAAATTCAGTTCCTGGAGGGCCGCAGTGTCTTTTGGCTTTTGTTCCACCCGAGATCTCAATTACTTAATTGGTCTAATTATTTGATTAACTGGACACATTTAACACTTCTCTTCAGACTTAATGTCTCATAGGTAGTGTACCTTGAATCCAGTGCATTTTTAAAACCATCAACTGTAAAATATTTGAAAAATGTAAAATATGTCAAATTGAACAAATAATTAGATCAATTATGTTAATTGAGAGTTTAAGTTGGAATGAAAACAAGAAGACCCTACAGCCTTCGAGGACTGGCGTTTGACACGCCTGCTCTAAGGGGGGTGCATTCCACTATCCCACAGCTGACACCAAATGTAACAGGTTCACATAAGAAATGAGACTCAGACCAGAAAACTGCAGTTTAAAGTGCGGGGGCACATGTTTATTGACTAACAAACAACAACACGCGAACAAATAAACTGGTACAAGGGCCAAAATAAAAGGTTAAACAAAACAATTTGGCTGTCAGGCTGGGAATTCACCTTCACTGACCAAGTTCTCCACAACACAGTATATACACAACTCACCAGCACTCTTCTCAAACACTAACCCCTAACAAAGGATTTTTCCTCCCTTTTTATGATTTTCTGTGTTTTCTGTTCACTTTCCTACTCTCCTTTAAGAATGCAATTGATACGTTGTTAAGCCATTTGTGTATCTCAATCCCAACTGAGAAACATATTAATAGTAACATTTACAGCGGTTTTCTATGAAACAGCTCTTTATTAATGTAAATACAGCCACGCAGAACAGTTGTAATAAAGTGGGTCCATCATATAATACTTTGTTTTTCATTATAGCATTAGTAAAGATTAGTCGCTTATTAACATGTTGAGATCTCATCTGTACGCTCTGCTTGTAAATCAAAAATTAAGTCTTGGCCAATTTAGTTGTTTCACAGAAAATTAAATCAATTTTACTATTAACACGTTTTTCAGTTGTGATTGAGATATGTGAATAGGTTAAGCTGTATCAATTGAATTCTTAAAGGAGAGTAGTGATGAAGCATCAAAAATCAGAATATCCTAGTTATATCCAATGTGGCTGGAACCAAATTAACACATATCATTCAATTAAGGCTCCAGCAACATTCTCACATGTCTTCTGGTAGGAATGATTTTAACCCCCTCCTTGCCAACCTCTCTCTCTCTCTCTCTCTCTCTCTCTCTCTCTCTCTCTCTCTCTCTCTCCACACATACACACTATTTACATTTAAGGCTTTCGACCTGCCACAAACACATTAACACTGATTGAAACATGCTGCATAGAAATGCAGCACCCCTATATATTATAAGCTGTCCTCTCTCCCACTTAATGTCATTTTTGAAGAAATGATCAGTTGAACGAAAAAAAAACTAAGGACTAAATCTGCAAGATGATTGCGTTGACCACGTAACTTTTCAATGCATAGGCTACAGCTGTACCGCATTATTGATAGTGCGAGGAAAGAAAATTACCATAAAAAACAAAACAAAACAAAACAAAAAAACACTTAACTTCCAGGTATCACATTTTAAAATATTCTGATAGAACAAGCCTTGTAGTCCAAATGCTGTCGTAATTAATGTTTCCATTCTAGAACGCATATTTAAATACACGAGCTTAACACAAAATGACAGCACGCTACTAACACAAATAAAACTTTACTGAGGTACCGTGGTAAATGCATTGCAAGGTGTATTAAAGCTAAGTAAAACTACAGTGAAATCAAGTAAAAACACGACAAATACCGACTTTAAAAAACAGTACACTATACTATGGGAGTGCACATTTATCAGGATTTGTGTAACCCGTATCTTTATCTCTTATAACAAACAAAAGACGTCTATAATAAGTTACATGTTGTTTTTCAGGAAAGAACAATTCGCTAAAAACAAACAACAAACAAAAAACAACTTTAATACCAAATTATAATAACAGTGAAAATAATTTACGATGTCGACACCAGTGTTTCAGTTTTAAACGTAAGTAGTGTGTTTTCCACCATGAGATCTGAACAATTTTAGTTACTCTTTAACTGTTGTAATGCATTACTGGAACACACACTGCTCTTCAGTTCTGTCCTGCTCCCTAAAATCCGTATTATCAAAGGAATGACGTCACTAAAGCTCCAGCTCTACTTCCTGGTTTCTGTACCGAGGAGCTGTGTGGAACTGAAACACAAGAAATCCGGCAGCACAACATGACATATTATTACCACGGAGCCTAAAAACACATGCAAGCCACTCGACACAAAACGGGTTCGAAACGAAACATTTGCAGTCGCGTCTTTGTGGATTCAGACAGCAAGCCGGTCTGGAGCAGTCGAGATGTTGTAAACCATGGACAGCAGAATTAAGTAAGTCAGAAGCAGCGCAGCAGTAGCTTACACGGTACGGCAGTGGGGTGTGTGACGCTGAGATACAATGCTTTAAAATAAATAAATAAATAAATAAATAAATTCCAGGACTTCAGATCCTAATTGCAGACAACATGTACATTGTTGTCAGTCACTCACAGTTTAAATTAATGTACGTGTTGTAGGCCCGAAACCTTTAACACATCATATGTCAAATCAAAACTCTAAATCAGATATCACCAGCCCTAGAGCCGCAGTAGAAAAAAGGTCTGGATTAGTAGTTACTAAAATGTTTTATATTTAAACACATACACTATAGGTCTAACATTATCCTGTTTACATTGTGGCTCACCTAGCAGTCATTACTTTGTTTAACTAGTATTTAGGTTGTTATTTACAGGTTACAGTAAAAAAATAAATACAATAATAATAATAAAAAAAAACCTTCATAACACCGTTCTGTGTTAATATGTTTGTTTGTTTTTTGGCAGGAGATCTTTGTAGGTTTGAATGCTTGTAGTTTGGTATTTGCTTTATGTAATTTAAAGAATACTTAACAAATGCCTACCAATGGCCTTGCCAGTTTTGCCTGAGTGTCCTGAATTTTACTTACATTTGTCAAACAAATTAAACACTAGTTATATATATGACTTAACATGTTTTGTATATTGTGTTTCAGCCACCCCTATATTTGTCTTTAGGTGAGTCAAACATAGTTTAGAAAGCATTTACAATAGTCAGGGCTACTGGCATAGAAATGTGGCTAAATCAGTGTATGATAAGGTGTGTAACTGGTCGTCTTGTGTGATTTGCTTGCCCAAACAGCGAGAATCCTGCAAGAACCTTTGATCTTGTACTGCAGGTGGAATGCCCTACTTCTGAAAGTAAAGGTATGATTTGTAGTTCCCATATGTTCTTTTCCTAATCTGGGTTTGTCAACTGTAATGAACATGCTACTCTGAACCACAGCATGGGGTTTTAAATGGATTGATGTTGATTTGGAAAAAGCTGCAATACGTTGCATGTCCCTGATGCAAGGTAGTGTTGCGCACTAAGTGAATAGATACCTAAATGAATAGATACAGAGGTCAGACTCAGTTCCTGGAGGGCCAGTGTCTTCTGGCTTTTGTTCCTCTCGAGCTCTCAGTTACTTAATTGGTCTAATTATTTGATTAACTGGACATATTTAACACTTCTCTTCAGGCCTCAAAATGTTTTACAGGTAGTGTACCGTGCATTTTTTTTAAAAAAACCATCAACTGTAATAGACCTTGAAAAATATTAAATATGTCAAATTCAACAAATAATTGGATCAATTATGTTAACTGAGAGTTTAAGTTGGAATGAAAACCAGAAGACCCAGCAGCCCTCGAGGACTGGATTTTGACACCCCTGCCTTAGAAACCGTTGCCGCGTAATGACACCGTTGTATGTTATACTTATATTTCATAATAAGTAACTCTTTAAATTGCCAATGGAAAGTGAAAGTGCAGATGGCAATAAAAAATTAATATTTTCATTTCCTGTAATAAATCACCAGGGCAGGTATACATAAGAAAACTGTCCAGTTTTTGTCTTTCACTTTCCTATAGACTAAACATGCAGGTATCATGGGAAAAGGATACTTGAATGGGTTGTTGATCAAATAATTCTCTGCCTGCCTTGAGTAGGGCTGTCATCATGGTAAATATTTGCAAACATTTACATTAAAACTAATACTCAGAAATTAATTGGCTAAACATTTACTAGTAGTAACTCTTTGCACAACCAATCACATAATTATTTTCAAGAGAAACTAAAATGATAAAATGTGTGTTGAAGTTACAGTAAGAAGAGAGTTTATTAAAGACACAACAGCGAGCTTCCAAAATATTCAACATGCTAATAGTCCACGCACAAGGGGAATGCGTGTTTCATAAATATTCTAGGTATTTATGGATTTCTGATGGCTTGGCAACTGTTCCATTTTATTTGTTGGCAGTGCTGCACAAAATATGAATTGCTTAATATTATATGATTAAACGCAGAACTTTTATATTCTCATTTTTACTTTGTCCATGTCTTATATGCCAGATATGGTTGTGACTAACGGTATACAGCCTGTGTTTTCTGTAGATAATATGCCAAGATAACATATGAAAGTTTTAAAATGACACCCGTTTACACACTGTATTCACGATAAAGTAAATTTGCATCTCCGACAACGGGGCAGGAGTTTGCGTTTCAGAACAAAATACTGTAGCAATAAATATGGTCTGTAACAAAAAGTAGTTCTTCATTTTGACTTAGTAAGGCTTTCTTCAAAGTATTATAGAAAGTGTGCTTAAACCTTTAGAGAAATGCAAGCCTGATTCATTGCATTTGTTTTCTGTTCCTAAACTGATAAAGTTGTGTTCTGCTGTGGGTTTGCTGGTGTAGTCTGAAAGCAGCAGGCACATGGCTTTCCTCTTTCAGTTACTGTATATATTTACTAGATCTTGTTTTATATGAGTGATCGGAATTTTGCCTGAAAGACCGCAGTAAGAACTACTGTAAATATTTACTTCTTAAAATGTGTCCAATTGTGTGAGTGACGGGATTGTGTGAAATAATAAACATAAACTGTCTTTATGATATATAATCTTAAAGTAAGTGGAACTTATGCAGACATGTTGGCTCTAGAAATGCTGTCCAAGGAAATGATCTAGCAATATCCAGCTGCCAAATGAATACAATTGAGAAAGTCAGAATGTTAAAACACTTGTTTTTTTATGTTGCTACTGGCATGAATAGTATACAGACACAGAGGTGTTGTCTGTATTTTCATATATGTCTATGGTACAAGTTCTGGACAACGATGATCACAAACCGCTGAAGGCAGGGCTGTCTTGGTTGTCAGATGGAGATTAGATATATCTGAGACACCAAGACATTAAAAACCATACAAAAAAGATTTAATAACAAAAAAAAAATTGAAAATAAATAATAAAATAGGACATAGGTGGTTTGAAATAAAGGACTGTGTGAGGAATACATTATAATTACAGAGAGTCACGCTGTCCTCATTGTATATCGCAGTCATGTTTTGGAAAAGGATTTTGCACACAAGCATTTTACAGATGAAGGAACAACATGCATGTTAAAGAACATATTTTTGCAATAAACAAATATCTTTAGCCCCTTTCACACTGGCACTTCTACCTGGGTCACAGTCCTGCATAGTGTGAAACTGTACCTGGGTCATACCTGGGTTAACCTGAGTCTTAGCGACCCACCATAGGATGTGGGTTGACATGCTTTGACCCAGGCTGAGTGGGACAAAATGCACGATGGCTGATGAAATAACAGCCACGCCTGTGTGAAGGTTTCACTTACACAAGGAACGTTTTTGTTTATTAGGTTTAGCCATATTTTGGTGTTTGTGACACACCATGAGCCAGATTGCATCAGGGATGAAGACACTTTTACTCTACAACATTTAGGCCGACGGTTCAATCCAGAGAAACTTGGATGGAAGCGTCTATAAAGATCTGCTTCCTGGGTATTGATACACATATTGTGTACTTGCATCTATCACCCAGGTAAACCCTGCTTTAATGAAATTGCGTAGCTGACCCGCATGACACTGGGTCCTGACCCAGGTAGGTTCTGACCTGGGTAGAGCATGCCAGTGTGAAAGGGGCTTTTGAAACCATGTTCTGTCAGTCTTGGTTTGAAACAAATGCTCAGATTCAAAAAGGTTAAATTATACTTAGAATTGCAATTCTTTGATATATAGCCTATATAATAACTGACATTTAAGTCTTGTTTGAGGTGCATAGTTGTGACGTTATCTGTAATTAACAACGCTTAGCTTACTTCTTTGGTCAGAAACCAAATCTGTGGCTGTGGACGAGAGTGTTGTATCTACCATATTTAAATGCTCATATCTGAAAGCCTATGTTTTATTAGTTAAAATGTTCTTGCTCTCAGCCAGCACAATTTAGTCAGTTCCAAGAACAGATTACAGAAATCGTTGTGAA
This sequence comes from Polyodon spathula, assembly GCF_017654505.1. Taxonomy (NCBI): domain Eukaryota; kingdom Metazoa; phylum Chordata; class Actinopteri; order Acipenseriformes; family Polyodontidae; genus Polyodon; species Polyodon spathula. The sequence goes on from NC_054547.1 coordinate 13,048,803, forward strand.
ACAAACATACGCCTGCGTAAAAAAACAAAATAAAACAAACAAAAAAAAAAAACACTACACTAATTTTCTGTCTGTAGTTTAACAATCCCTTGATCCTTCTGCTTTGCACATGCGTAATAGTTACCTTTGCTTTTCAAAATATGTTTGAGTCACAGTTTTTTTGACTCTTTCATCCTTAGAACTGACACCAAAGTATTGAATATCTATAGTACTGTACATACTGCATTTGGAGAAGTAACATATTGCAACAAAGTACAGGACTGTGTTCTGAGTATACTCTACAGTTCTTCTTTAGTGCACTTGTGGTATAGTCTGTGATGTTTGGTCATAACAGTGATCAAGCAATTAGGAGTACTTGGAATTTAAAAATGAACAAGATGATAAGCACAGTAGTTCTATGTATAGTATGATTCAAGAGACACTTAAAAGGTGCTTGTTCTGTTGGAATTCACAGTTCTGAGGTTATTTTCCTGACCGTGGTTCTTAGCTTGTGTTTAATACCAGGTTGAGTTTCAGTGGAATGTTTGGGCTTGTCCTTTCTTTCCATATAAACATTTTCTCTACAGGAAGCCATTTTACATGACAACTTAGCTTACCACCTGTGTTCCCTTAGGACCACTGCCACTGAGAAGCACTGCAAAACCTATTACATGAATTGAGAAAATACATTTGTGGAAGCATTCAAAGTGATAATGTATGTTTACATGGAATGGGATACTGTACTCAAGGTGTTTTTAGACAAGTTGCTTTACAGAGGTATAGCTTCAATGCTGTTCTATTTCCATTTATGAGTGAAGCCAAGAAGTCTCTGAGGTTAAAAGTATTGAATTTCAATTTATAAGTTGCAAGTGACCCATAAAATTAAAATTTGTCATAAAACACCTTTTCAGTAGCCTCTGTTGACAGGATGGCTTAGTGGATAATTGTCAGTGAACAGTGGAAATCCATATATTATTTTTACGGGTATGCAAACGCAAGATTATACAAATTGATCAATTCATTTTTACATTTTAGGGTGCTTCCTTTCACCTTATGTACAGTGGCTTGTGAAAGTATTGACCCCCCCCCCCTTGGCATTTTTCCTATTTTGTTGCCTTACAACCTGGAATTAAAATGGATTTTTATTTGGATTTCATGTAATGGACATACACAAAATAGTCCAAATTGGTGACGTGAAATGAAAAAAATAACTTGTTTCAAAAAATTCTAAAAAATAAATAACGGAAAAGTGGTGCATGCATATGTATTCACCCCCTTTGCTATTAAGCCTCTAAATAAGATCTTGTGTAACCAATTACCTTCAGAAGTCACATAATTAGTTAAATAAAGTCCACCTGTGTGCAGTCTAAGTGTCACATGATGTGTCACATGATCTGTCACATGATCTCAGTATATATACACCTGTTCTGAAAGGCCCCAGAGTCTGCAACACCACTAAGCAAGGGACACCACCAAGCAAGCGGCACCATGAAGACACTCCAAACAGGTCAGGGACAAAGTTGTGGAGAAGTACAGATCAGGGTTGGGTTATAAAAAAATATCCGAAACTTTGAACATCCCACGGAGCACCATTAAAGCCATTATTAAAAAAATGGAAAGAATATGACACCACAACAAACCTGGCAAGAGAAGGCCGCCCACCAGCACTCACGGACCAGGCAAGGAGGGCATTAATCAGAGAGGCAACAAAGAGACCAAAGATAACCCTGAAGGAGCTGCAGAGCTCCACAGCGGAGTATCTGTCCATAGGACCACTTTAAGCCGTACACTCCACAGAGCTGGGCTTTACGGAAGAGTGGCCAGAAAAAAGCCAACACCTCTCATCACCTCGAGAACATCATCCCCACAGTGAAGCATGGTGGTGGCAGCATCATGCTGTGGGGATGTTTTTTATCGGCAGGGACTGGGAAACTGGTCAGAATTGAAGGAATGATGGATGCCGCTAAATACAGGGAAATTCTTGAGGGAAACCTGTTTCAGTCTTCCAGAGATTTGAGACTGGGACGGAGGTTCACCTTCCAGCAGGACAATAAACCTAAGCATACTGCTAAAGCAACACTCGAGTGGTTTAAGGGGAAATATTTAAATGTCTTAGAATGGCCTAGTCAAAGCCCAGACCTCAATCCAATTGAGAATCTGTGGTATGACTTAAAGATTGCTGTACACCAGCGGAACCCATCCAACTTGAAGGAGCTGGAGCAGTTTTGCCTTGAAGAATGGGGATAAATCCCAGTGGCTAGAGACTTGCAGCTGTAATTGCTGCAAAAGGTGGCTCTACAAAGTATTGACTTTGGGGGGGTGAATACTTATGGACGCTCAAGTTTTCTGTTTTTTTGTCTTATTTCTTGTTTGTTTCACTATAAAAAATATTTTGCATCTTCAAAGTGGTAGGCATGTTGTGTAAATCAAATGATACAAACCCCCAAAAAATCAATTTTAATTCCAGGTTGTAAGGCAACAAAATAGGAAAAATGCCAAGGGGGGGTCAATACTTTCACAAGCCACTGTATACTATAATTTTGAAGTACCAAAAGGTTTTTTTTTTTTTTGGTGGCACAGTGAGGAAGAGGGACGTTAAGGAGCCTTCAAACGTACTGTACATGTGGCTTGACTTGTACTTCCTTTGTTTATCACAAACCACACTTCTCCAGTTTAAATTGTATCATGTTTAAAAAAACAAACAAACAAAAAAAAAAACATGCTGTTGTACAGTAGTTTGGGTATTGCAAATTAATACAGTGACAGATTTCTTTCGATCTGTGCCAAGCAGACTGTATTGTTTAACACTGCCAAGGCAGCAGAGTGAGGCAGATGTTATCTGTCTTTCAGCTCTCTAGAGCCTGGTTACAATAGAGTTCTATGCACTGGGCTATTTTATGACATATAAAACTTAATGTGTTGCAAATAAACACATAGTATAAACACAGCATTTAGAATGCAGATCAGCTGTATCATTTTTCTAAACTTTTGTGATTTAGAAAGAGATAAATTAACCTCAAGCTTGCTTCTGTTGAAACCGATCAATTTCTGATGTGTATTAAGTTAGTGGTGTTCTTTCTTAGTAACCGTTATTTCCTGTAAAGTCCTACCAATAAACGCCTAGAGTAGCCTAATTATTCATATTGTACTCCGATATACTATATACCTACTTCAGTCATTAATGATTACTCACAACACTGTTCAGTGGTGTTAAAAAGTTATAAAGTTGGTCCTTGTCTGTAGCGATGTTCTTTTATATTTGGGGGACTTTACCTCAATATCAAATACATTTAAACCAATCTTGTATTAGCGACTTGCAACATGATACTGCTGATTAACATATTGCTTTTTCATCTTTTATTTTTAAATGGATTGGGAATGATTTGCTTTAACGTTGTTTGTTTATTATTTATGTACGATGAACGATTTTGTGACCAGCTTTGTCTGTGCTGTGGTTATCTCTGTACAGCCTGGTTTGCACAAATGTAGTTTTTGTTGTTGTCAGTCAGCAGGTTTTTTTTTTTCCCCAGGAGGGATTTGCTAACCCTTTTGCCAAAGACACGTCTCTCTGCAGGGATTGAAACCTTGGAACTTGCTACAGCGCTGGTGTGAATTCCCATGGCAAACCAAACTATGACGCTAGGATGTGGGCTCACGCCTTGCTAATCCCAGTGCCAGCTCACAAGGCCACTTGTGTGTTGACCCATTGTGACGGATGTTTTTTCTGTTCTGCTAAAGTTCACTTGTTCTGATGGGTACGGACAGGTCCTATAGATGCCATGTTTTCAGGTGGTCAGGCATTGGTATGCTTCAGGAAAGAGGAACTGAAGCCCAAACTCTCTTATGGTTGCAATATAAAAAATATTCTGATCTTAGTCAATTTACTAGTATTATGACAAAGATTCAGCTGTTTTTTCCTTATTACAGGAAAAAAGGCCTATTAGCTAATGACAGTTTTAATGTTTTCATCCAGATATAATGCTTTAAAAAAAAAAATTATCCTACAGTAATAGATTTCTTTAAAGATTTGCTGGGGTTGTGTACATACAAATAATTTGTATGCTTTTTTATTTTTATTTTATAGAGCAACAGCATTGGTGTACTGTAGCTACTGGCTATTCATTCTATTTTCTCTCTTCCCTAGAGTCTAATTAGCACTGTCAGATTGTAAACAAGGGCTCTGACTGATCCTGTTTTTATAGTGTTTTTAGTCCAGCATTTTCAAATGTACAATACAAGATGGTAATTATCTTTTTTTTTGTGATGGTAGCAAAATATTGTTAGCTCTAGGCCTAACTTTTATTATTTTTTTTAGTTGGTAGCAATCACTGTTAAATAGAAAAGAAACAATCCTACTAGCAGTCAAAGTAATTGCTAATAATTGACATGAATAGAGATAGTATGTGGAATCTCAGTGACTTCACAGGGGCATGATAGTAGGACCCCATGCAACCAACTCATCCCTTGACACAGTGTTCCTGGAACCTTTTCAGAAAACCACCACTGGAAACTGATTGCAAGTGGGACATGACAGATCCAGCCCGCAGACACGTGTAACATATTTACAAGCATGTGCCAGGACCTATTAACGCCATTCTGTAATTGTTTGGCCAGTTAGCCTCTAGCCTGTACTGATGAATTTGAAATGTTTAATAACACTGTTAATCTTATGTGTATACTAATGTTACACAAGGGACAGTCAAATCGCATTGGTATTTTAATACAGATTTCTGAAAACGTCTAATTTTGTTCAGGGACCTACTTTTTATTTGTTTTTATAAGAGGACTTTTGATTAAGTTATTTAAAAAAAAACATGTGATAGGTGAATTCAGCATGATGAGTTTATTAAAGCAAACTTTAACCTGTAATTAAATATATACCCTTACAAAATGTCAAGAAGAGAGGGAGCAATCTCATTGGCTAACAAGTGTTCCATCCTGTGCAAATATGACACCATACCAGCACAGCTTAGAACTTGTAGAAAAACTCTGTCGGATGCACTTCATAATTAATTTAATTTGGGAGGGGTGTCTGCCATTTTTATAAGCACAATGTTCTTATCAGGTCCTAAATTCTCAGGTCTAGGCTGTTTAATGGTTTTGCCATGGGTCAGACAACATCAGACATTGGACCTCATATGAACACCCTGTTGTCTTTTATTGCTTTCATATGCTACGTCCTGTATCTGAATAAGCTTTATAAGGGTAGATGTAGAGTGTATTAGTACAGTAGTTACTATGAGTTATTTCCGCCAAAATAGCAGAATAAAAAGAGACCTTAGTTGTTTTTACACAATCTCTCCATATCTCCAATGTCCAGCCATGACGAAATAAACACTTGTGTTTTCCTGCTCAAACAAGTGAGAAATCACAATCGCAACCTGGGAATGCTTCTAATAAATTGAGACCTTGTGTTAAATGCTTAGAAAACATTTTAAAAAGTTTTACCACCACTGCATCAGAACTGGAGTGCCAATCTCTTTGTCATGCGTTTACCATAGCTGATATTTTTGTCATGCGTTTTACCATAACTGCCTCTGTTTCCTTGGCAGGAAAGGTATATTTTAGATTTTTATGAAAGAGGTACTACGCGGATTTCCATTCTTCCTGCCTTCACATAAAGATAGGAATAGTTTTGTGTTTTAGAATAAGAAAGAAGGGATCACAGTATATGTGGTACCTTTTTATCTTGAAGCTGTGCTTGTTGGATTTCAAGTTGAAGTGTGAGTCATTTGGCAGCACTGTGAGACGCACTGTATCTATCTTTATTACAGCTGTGAATAGGTACTTGCTTGGACATGTGCTGTCCTAATGCAGGATCTCTTAAGTCAAGGATATTAGACCATGTTACCTCAGTCTGAGAGGTTTTGAGGCTTTAGAGATATTTACATTGGTATACTGTACTGTAGGTCCCTATGTTGGTAATAATAACAGTTTAAAATGTATCTTTGCTTGGTTTTTACCTGCAATAAGAACTAAGGACAATTATAATTGCCATATTGAGATAATCTAAATACAATAAAATAATTACTGTACTTAAATATTGAAATTGATTTGTTATTTATGCTAGTTTTGGACAATAAACAGAACAGGTAACCTGATCAATTTTACTACTTGGGGAAAGAACAGTTGTTTCTTTGTCATATCTTCAGATTTTCTAAATAACCATGAAATGTAATGCCATTTGTCGTATGCTATTGGAAAAAAAAAAACATTTTTAAACAATTCTGCGAGTCTCTTTTTTTGTGCTTGAAAGATGCACACTAATCTGTTTACCCCTTTAATTGAGAGTGCTGGGTGTGGAGCTCCAGGCAGCTAGAATACATCTATTGATCCAGAAGTAAAACGATGACCGCAGCTATTACATGCTTTTGCTCTGATATCCTCCCCCCCCCCCCTCTCCCTTCCCCCTGCCTTTCTGAAAAAAGAGCTTTTTTTTCAACAATAGAAAATTCTACCTTATGTTCAGCTGACATCTTCATCAGGTTCACAGCGGGTTACCTTAGTTATCTTTCAGTTGAGTGTCTGATAGGATTTTCTCCTGTTTTCTTGACTAACTGGGTGAAAGTCTAGACACCAAGAAGCAGACTTTTTACTACAAACACAATACTATTGTGAATGTTAAGTATGTGCAGCTTCCTCCGACGTGCAGGCTCAGTGCAGAGACCGCTGGTTCAAAGAGCTAATCCAGACCGCTACATACTGTGAAATAAATCTTTCATGGATAAAAAAAAGAAATAAGTCTTTGCCAAGCAGGCCCCCAACTTTGATAGTTTAAAATAAATGACTGACAGGAATGGTTACATGAGTTCCAGTAGGACATGAGTTGTGATGTAAGGCTTTAGGCAAGGTTTGGGGGATGGGAGCAGGGGCTCTAGCTGTACCCTGTTAAACAGTTAACACATTAAATTGATACATTAACACCCTATACGTTGATCACTTAACTCACCTATTCTATGCCTAAAAACAAACAGCTCCTTGCCTAAGTGTTTCAGTTCTCCCCTCCTCCAGCTATATATGTCCTCCTTTGCAAGTCAGGTCCAGAGGAGACCCCCTACCCATGGGGAGGCCATATCGGTGAGACCCAACACTCTGAGTGAGACACCTGTGAGCCTTCGTTGAGGGAGGTTCTCGCCACGCGAGTCAGAGGGGACCCCCGGCCATACTGTGTATTGGAGAAACTAAACACTCTACTTCCCCTCACCGGGACGAGGCTCTACTCTAATTCCCTTAATCGAATTCGGGTCTCTTCCTGCTCATTGCTCTCCGCGATCGAGTCCCAAACTAACCTAACACCTTACTGTTCTTTCCTCTTTCTGTCGACATGGTCAGTGAGCTGGACATCTATTATGTGTTTTCAGGGTATCTCAGGGTTGCCAGGACAACCAGCCTTAGAGAGAGTGTCTTAAGGGTCACAAGGGTTCTGTAATCTTACTGGTCTTTGGGTTTTAGAAAATGCAAATGACTTGCTGTGAAGGGTGTATCATGCCCGTACTGTAAAACAGTCATTTCTCAGTGTGCTCGTCTTCCGTCTACACAAACTTATCAGTGGGATGAAAGTCTAGATGCACCCTGCCTCCTGGCCAGGCCACAGGTTTCACATCATCATCATCATCAGTCATTAACCGTCATTGAAGATGCTCCCTCACTGTACTCTCCAAAAAATGGAAATTGTGATATGGCTTCAATTTTCAACATGGTTAACTTGAACGACCCACATGAACTGGATTAGCATTTTTGGTGTTTTATAAAACCCTTAATGTATGCTATAAAAGATAATTTGGTTATAATTGTTGAGATTTAATATGCTAATATTCATGTTGGAAATACTAGTTACTATCACAGTTTTCTATGTAGCCTAATTAGTCAGGTAGCCCTTTGGCACAGGTTCAAGTCCAGGTCAGGGATGATCTGCATAAACTATCTACTGTGCCAAACCCCCAGCTTGGTGTTAAATTTAGGCTGTGCTGTTGGTGAGGTGGAGAGTCATTTATATAAGATGATGACTTGCTTGTTGAAGACGAACAGGTATATTGACCCTGGTACTCTTTGATTCCTTTCACAAACTTCATTGGGCTGTGCCAGTGCCTTCATGGTAACTAGAAGCTCTCTAAGCCCTACTGTACCTTGTGCAAATGGTGTATACACAGCAAAACCGTTCTACCTGAAAAATCCTGCAGTAAAAACCAAGTCTGCATTTGTTTCAGCTGAGTCATGTTCCCCTGACTGAAAACTAAAATGATAATTTCAAAATAAAGGTCTGTGAGATATCTGGTACATAATAAACAAGAAGTCAGATGTACAGGAGCTCCTTAATTGCTATAAAAATGGTCAAGATTGCAAGATAAATGGATCTCAGGATCTCTACAATTTAATTTGTCAGGTTGATGTTAAGGAGAGACTGCTGGCTTTTTCATTTTCACTTGCTGTATTTTTAAGCGTACTTCACATCTATTGGACAGTAAATAATAAACAAAGACACAGTTGGGCCAAATTAATTTTATTATCCATCAAAACCAGCCAATCAATATTTTGCATCGACAAAAACAACCAATCCTGTACCTGCAACTGCTGAGATCCAGTCACAGACTGTCCACTCAACTGGCAACAGACGCACTATCTTTCAACAACAACAAAGTGAGACACGGACAGTTCAGTAATATTGCTCCATTCATATAGATTCGAGCATTTTAGAGTGGTATTTAATGAGAGATTGTATTGGTTGTTCAAGGTCAATCTAGGTTTTAAAGTGTTTTTTTGTTTGTTTGTTTGTTTTTTTGTTTTAAAGAAAACATGGTACAAAGTAATTTTCTAATAGCGATGGAGCCCTCTCAATGATGGCTCTACCCTGTGATAGTTGACCTTGACTTTCGTTAGCGTCTTCGGCTCGGGACACATAACTCACTGTCACACAGTAGAGCCATCATCGACAGGCACTATCGCTTAAATATTACACAGTGTGCTACAGTAATACATATAAGTTGAGATGTGGAATCCCAAACAGTACAATGTCAATTTCAGGAAGATAAAAAATTTTTTTTTGTTTGTTTTGTTGTTTTCTTCAATTTAATGACCTTTTTGATAGTAGTTTCACAGAATTACAACAATACAACAATATTTCCCTACTCTATCAAATAGTAAGATGAAAAGTGTGTGTGTGTGTGCACGTATATATATATATATATATATATATATATATATATATATATATATATATATATATATATATATATATTTTTTTCCCATTATATCTCAAAATCCAAGTGATGAAAAGTTATACCAGCTGTTAAAGAAACATTGGATCACACTAGCAACCTATTAACCTGTCCTTCCCGCTTTCTTCTTATCAAAGCGAAGGTGTTGACTTTTAAAGACAGGCATCCGAGGAACGTCAAAACATTGATTTTCATCTGCCCTCTAACTTTCGTGCTCTGCCAAGCAGCCATTTTCTTGCTGAAGGTTAGTTACGCTTCGAGCCCTTGGGAAAGATGACCCCTCACCACTGATGGTTCCAATACAATGATCACCCACAGCTTCATAGGGGTGCGAAGGGAAGAAATTGCTTTCTCTGTCAAGGTGATTTCAATTCAATTCTCACCCATTAGCCTTGTATAGTTGACTTTAAAATTACTCCTTCAGACAGAATATACTGTTTTATTTTATATTAGGATAGTTGCCCTTTGCAACGTGATATGTCTTCAAAAACATGCTAATTCTATGTTCACCCACACAAGCACAAATATAAGTATTGGTGCATTGGCTTCTTAAACCTTCTTAAATAATTAAAATGGGGACTTTTAACCTTCAGCAATATGTATAACTCCAGGTAGGGTCCTATTTTAAGGATTTTCATAAAGGAAGGTTTTTCGATCTGCCGCTGTTTACATCAATCTTTGATAACCAAAGAGCACATCTGTGTGCCACAGTTAAGTTCCAGCTATTTGAACACAGGCAAAAATCATCGTTCATGTAGCAGTTGTACAGCCATAGGATCATAGACGTAAGCTATGCCGTTATTGGGATTGTTTATGTAAGAAACACTGAAGCAAAAACTCAGTACTCTGGGCCATGGAATACTATCTAAGCTTCCTTTCTTGGTTCGTTCTCAAGTTTCTAAAGTAGATAATTGTTCATGCAACATACCGGGGAGTTTGGGTGATAGAAAGCTTTCTTCTGGGCAAGGTGGCAACGTTTGAACACTGTCTAGGGACGAGCCTTGATTAGCTCCATTTTCCAGTACGTCAGCATACACTGCAGTATGTGTGTAGATACTGTGCTGTTGGAGTATCTGGCTTTATTAGTGGCCCTAAACCAAATTTTCCATGCTTTGTTAAATTTGAAAGATGTCACAGAGTATAAAATCATTGTAATAGAAAGCGAAGGATACCATGTGGGGTAAAACAAAAATCGAAATAATTTCAAACTCCTGAAATGCAAACTTTTTACTTGAACAAATGACTATTGAGCTAATATTACATTTATAGTATTATTTAGGAGTCTCTACTACTAGTATTCAAAAAACGGGTTATTATTTATTAATTGAAAATTTTGTTTTAGTCAAGAGATACAATGATGCATATTTTGTGAACAGTTTGGGGAACTGGTGAAAAATAAAAAGTTTCTGATTGAGGTGGATCATCCAGGATGAAGCACTTCCTTTCAAGTGTAGGTTTGGGGTTTTCAAGGTTAAATTCCACATATGACATTGATGAACCAGGGGACATAATAGCACGAATGATGTGCACCAACATCTAACACACACACATATATTATACAAATTGTGTTGAAATGTAAGAAAAATGCCTAAATACACAAGAAGCCCAGAAGAATATGCTTGTGAACATAAGTATTTCGTTGTGGAAGACAGCAAAGGAATGAAGGTACAACTGAAGCGTGCAAGTACTGTTGAGTTACATATTGTGACAGAAAAAAATGAAAGTACAGTGTTTTTTTGAGTACAAGTCAACCCCAAAACACAATCCTGAAGTTAGGGGGAGAGAGGGAGTAAACCCCCCCTTATGTCAGCAAACCTTTAATGTCTGCAAAAGACATGGTCGGTGGTTACTGTGTGTCGTCTGCATCTAGCAGGGGTTAGGACCCAGGGGAGCCCTGTGGCAGGCATGCATTCAGTGCGCAAGGCAAGTTCACACAAAGTACTTAGCCACGCACCTGCACCCTGCCCCCGCCGAAGCCGCTCTATACTCCCGATTTTGTATGTTCAAAAGTTGACAGATAATAATAATAATAACGTTCGCTTTTCAATTGCATGACCCTGCAGCATATTTCTTTTGTAAGAAGCAGCAGCACCTCCATCCTTGTTGCCCTCATTGCCGTAGGAAATGCTTCTGATTTCTCTCAAACCAAAATGCAAACATCTCAAGATTTGGCAAAAATGATTCAGCGACATTGTCTATAAAAAGTATTCCCAGGTTTGTTTACATCCAGAGCTGTCACGTATTGTAGACTATACAAAAAACAAAAAAATATGTACGCGGTTCTAGGTAGAAGTGCTTATAAAATTGTTATTTTTGCAAATCTGCCGCTCAAATGGCGTCAGGATAGAACATAAGAACATAAGAAAGTTTACAAACGAGAGGAGGCCATTCGGCCCATCTTGCTCGTTTGGTTGTTAGTAGCTTATTGATCCCAAAATCTCATCAAGCAGCTTCTTGAAGGATCCCAGGGTGTCAGCTTCAACAACATTTCTGGGGAGTTGATTCCAGACCCTCACAATTCTCTGTGTAAAAAAGTGTCTCCTATTTTCTGTTCTGAATGCCCCTTTTTCTAAACTCCATTTGTGACCCCTGGTCCTTGTTTCTTTTTTCAGGCTGAAAAAGTCCCTTGGGTCGACACTGTCAATACCTTTTAGAATTTTGAATGCTTGAATTAGGTCGCCACGTAGTCTTCTTTGTTCAAGACTGAACAGATTCAATTCTTTTAGCCTGTCTGCATATGACATGCCTTTTAAGTCCGGAATAATTCTGGTTGCTCTTCTTTGCACTCTTTCTAGAGCAGCAATATCTTTTTTATAGCGAGGTGACCAGAACTGCACACAATATTCAAGATGAGGTCTTACTAGTGCATTGTACCGTTTTAACATTACTTCCCTTGATTTAAATTCAACACTTTTCACAATGTATCCGAGCATCTTGTTAGCCTTTTTTATAGCTTCCCGACATTGTCTAGATGAAGACATTTCTGAGTCAACAAAAACTCCTAGGTCTTTTTCATAGATTCCTTCTCCAATTTCAATATCTCCCATATGATATTTATAATGTACATTTTTATTTCCTGCGTGCAGTACCTTACACTTTTCTCTATTAAATGTCATTTGCCATGTGTCTGCCCAGTTCTGAATCTTGTCTAGATCATTTTGAATGACCTTTGCTGCTGCAACAGTGTTTGCCACTCCTCCTACTTTTGTGTCGTCTGCAAATTTAACAAGTTTGCTTACTATACCAGAATCTAAATCATTAATGTAGATTAGGAATAGCAGAGGACCTAATACTGATCCCTGTGGTACACCGCTGGTTACCACACTCCATTCTGAGGTTTTTCCTCTAATCAGTACTTTCTGTTTTCTACATGTTAACCACTCCCTAATCCATGTACATGCGTTTCCTTGAATCCCAACTGCGTTCAGTTTGAGAATTAATCTTTTGTGCGGGACTTTGTCAAAAGCTTTCTGGAAATCTAAATAAACCATGTCATATGCTTTGCAATTATCCATTATCGATGTTGCATCCTCAAAAAAATCAAGCAAGTTAGTTAAACACGATCTCCCTTTCCTAAAACCATGTTGACTGTCTCCCAGGACCCTGTTACCATATAGGTAATTTTCCATTTTGGATCTTATTATAGTTTCCATAAGTTTGCATATAATAGAAGTCAGGCTTACTGGTCTGTAGTTACCTGGTTCAGTTTTGTTTCCCTTTTTGTGGATCGGTATTACGTTTGCAATTTTCCAGTCTGTCGGTACCACCCCTATGTCAAGAGACTGCTGCATGATCTTGGTTAGCGGTTTGTAAATAACTTCTTTCATTTCTTTGACTACTACTTGGGAGGATCTCATCCGGCCCAGGGGATTTGTTTATTTTAAGAGCTCCTAGTCCC